>NC_016091.4:5386639-5411119 GCF_000004515.6 Glycine max
CAAAAAATTAAATATATATGAGAACAGATCAACTTACTCAAATTCACCACTTCTCATTTTTATTATTTATTTTATTAAGATCTAATAATTATAATAAATAATTAATTTTAACCATTAGACTTTAAAAAAATGAACGACAAAGTTAGAATCACAATGTGAGTGAATTGTGGTAGGATTATGATGATGTTTAAAGGTCTTTAAATGACATTTTAATTTAATTATTATCATTTTTAATTAATACAGTATTATTTATTTTTTAATTTTTTATATTGTTTAAAGTATAAACAACGTGTACATTTATAGATATTTAAGTACCCAATAAAATAAAGTACAAATATTATGTTATAATATCAAAACATTTTCTGGAGTAGAAAATATTTTTATTTATTATTTTTTATCAAACTTAATTCTACATTAATAGCAAACAGTGCAATATTTTTACTACTATTAAATATGCAATTAATTATAGACGTCATAAAAAAATACATTTATTACTACCTTTGATCAATATTTTAATTCTTATCCTTATCCTTATATATTAAAAGTAAATAAGTTTGGTGTCTCTATATGACAATTTTTTTCCGCTCATTTCAAGGGATAAAGATAGAATGGCTAATTTATTATTGCACTCAAAATTAATTCTATACATTTATTGCTCTTAAATGCTGGTACACGTATTTAAGTAAGTTTTGTTTTTTTTACTAAATATTTTTAATTTTATCCTCCATAACTCACTCCCTCTATTTTTCTTTATTTATTGGGTAAATAATCATTTTTGTTTTTTAATGTGCGTACAAAAAAATTTAATCTAAAGTGTAAAGAATGCGATAAATATGTTCTTAACTTTCGTCCGTCACCGTTAATAAAATAACTTATGTGGCGTGGAGGGACAATTTTATCACTAGAATGATTGACAACGTGGATTGCCAGCATATGGACATATTCATATTTGTCATACTATTTTTTTTTTACTTTTCGTCTTCCCACTCCGTTGATAAATACGTCCCTGAAAAATGAAAATGCAAAATTTAGTCCCCAAAAGTATAAAAAGTGTAACAAATATATTGGACGTTGATAATGAATTGTATAGGAGAGAAACTATGAAAAAAGGAATTAAAAAATAGTAAAATACAACTTAAGATTTGAACTCTTATACTTTGATTATCTATCTATTTATCCATCTATCAAATTGTTAATTAGTTTTTTAATTAATCAATATAACTACTTATTTTCCAAAATAAAATAAAATTCTTTAGTTTTATGATATAAAAAAATTGAGTTACCATTTTAAAAAAAATGAAAGTCTTTTATTTCTTGAATTTTTTTTTCTTCAATTAATTATTAATCTATATTACATATTGTGTCACAGTATTTCAAATGGAATGCAAGGTCGATGTAACTCCTAAATCAGCAAGAGATATAACTCTACATCCCAAAGGCAAAGAATAAACTTTTGTATTATCTTTTTTTTTTTTTAAGTTAACTTCTGTATTAGTTTAAGCATTATTGTATTTTTTATTTAAATTTATTTGGGGTCTTTATTTGTTAGTAATTGTTTTCATTTCATTCATATTATGTATAATAAGTATTGTCTCGAATGGAAACACATAAAATTTATCGGATTCTTTCATATTTGAGGTATATATATATATATATATATATATATATATATATATATATATATATATATATATATTATTGATTAAGGAAAAAGACTTATAATTCCATTTTAGCTTTATCTAGTTTAAATTTTGTGAGATTTTTTTTTAAAAATAGTTGATTAAATTCTTTTTTAAAAATAAATAAATAAATAAATTTGGTCTCACGACTGGTTGTGTTTTTTCTACTCAAAACTCTTGACATATTATTTTTAATCTAAATATAAGAGCACTTAAGTTGGAATTGTGATATGGAATAATTTTAAAGATTAAAATTGTGAAATTTGATAAAATTACAAGATATAAGATAATTTTTTTAACATCAAAGATTAAGGTTTGATAAGGAAATAAAAATAATAAAAATATATACATTAAAAGGAAATTTAAAAAATATATTATATAAGTATTAAACGAATAGAAATAGTTAATTATAAACACATAGTAATAATAATAATAAGTCACAATTTATTATTAACGTTCAAATATATTTGTTGCACTTTTTATACCTTCAAAGACTAAATTTTGTATTTTCATCTTTCAGGGACACATTTGTCAGCGGAGTGGGAAGACGAAAAGTAAAACAAATATTATGACAAATATGTCTCTATGCTGACAATTTATGTTGATAATCATTTCAGTGATAAATTTATCTTTCCGTGCCATGTAGACTATTTTACTAACGGTGACAGACGAAAGTTAACGGTAGGACATATTTGTCGCACTTTTTATACTTTCAGACACTAAATTTTGTATTTTCATCTTTCAAGGACGCATTTATAAACGAATTACATATTGAGGGATAAAAGTGATTATTTACCCTTATTTATTTTTGTTCTTTTTCATTGAATGCGCTCATTCTCCATGTGCCTTTGAATCAACTTCCTTTTTTTTTTTTTTCTTCTGTCCAGTGTCTAATTGTCTATAATCTATATCACTTTACTTTCTACTCATTCAATAAACTCAATTTCAATTTTTTATTGTCACATGAACTAGGTTATTTTCTCTTCCTACATCATCTTTGTTTGCATTGTTGTTGAGGTATGTATCCCTCCCCTTTGGTAGACTTTTTTGTTTTCCATCTTATATTGTTCTTATTTTTGTCCTTTTCCATGTTTTGTGTTTTAAATTTCTTTCCTCACATTTACACATTTCGTTTCTTGAAGCAGGGAAGAAACTTTTCATTTGTCACGAAATTGCTAAAGGCAAACTTTGAGATTGTCTCAATTAAAGATAGGCAATTTTTATATACTAAAAAGTAAATAAGTTTGGTGTTGTTGTAGGAGAAAATTTCTCGCCCATTTTAAGGATATAATGGTTAATTTATTATTCCACTCAAAATTAATGTTTTTTTATTTATTGCTTTTAATTGTGGGTACACAATACAAATATTCAAATAATCTTTTATTTTTAAATTATAAAAATTACTATTAATTTGATATTATACATCTAATTACCAAGTATCAATATATTGAGCATATAAAAAAATAATACCATAACTATATCTGTAATTAATTGATCAATATTTATTGAAGCTACCATGAAAAAGCATTATTGCAGGACACTGATTTTGTCACTCCATCTCTTCAGATGGGTCAATGTTTATGGTGTCTTTTTAATATTCATCGTTGTTTTTGAACAGAATTCTCAGTTCTCTATTTCTGTTTTTTGAATTTTTTTTAAATAATATTGTGTGTGAAAAATTTAAGAGCATTTGCAATGAAATTTTTTAAAGGATTTTTTAAGTGAATAAATTGTTTCTTATAATTTATTTTTCCTTAGAATAAACATATGTGAGAGAAAGTTTCTTAAAAATAAGATTTATATCTTTTATAACAACTTAGTATTAAAAAATAATATTTATCTAACATATAACAACATCATAATTAAGTAAGAATAAAAAAAATATAAAAGTATGAATTTTTTGAAGTTTGTTAGAATTTCTTATCGTAAAATTGTGTATGAATTTTGTAAAATGACATGAACCTGAGAAAATTATAAAAAATATTATGGGACCACAAAAAATAATTTAAGAAACTCATTTTAAAAAATCATTAAAAATGTTCTAAATTACGTTCTATCTTTTTCCATTTCATCGAAATTAATTTTCTATAAATTTTTCATGAGGGGGTGTTAAAATCCTGGAGACGTGATTTTTTATTTGAAGTCTATGAAATTTTGAATAAAAAAAAATTGAGACTTTCAAACAAAGAATTGAGGGCATAACATTTGGATATTTAGTTTTTTTTCTTCGGGTTATTAAAAATAAAATCCCCTCGAGTTTTGGATAGAACTGTTTTCCACGTGCCTTGCAGCGCGTGAGGAAAACAAAAGCCGATGTTGCTCTCGTGTTTGTGAATTTGGACACAGCTGGTGGAGTTTGCTAGTCTGTGTGGGACCGCCTCATATGATATGATAATATGTTGGCTTTATCAGCTGTTTACGTGATAGGCATATGTACTTATCCTTCGTAGTTGTAACTTCTTGTGTTCTGTCTGATACCATGGCAGAAAAGAGAATGGTTATTTTTATTTTTTACACATTTATCTTCCACCCTCACCGGTGCTATGTAAAAAGTACTAGTATGCTTTATATTTTAAGGACTGAGAATATGTTCTTAGTACCCCTCTTTTATAATTATATAAAATTTAAAATCAATAATCTTTAATTTACTGTATTCTGTGAATGAATAGTAATATAAAAATTTATATTCTCATTATTCTAAATGATTTAAAACACTTATTTACATGTTAAAATTAAGCTCAGTTCTAAAAAAAACAATTTATTTACCATCTAAGAAAAAATAATTCTTCTAAATTTATTTTTAAAAATTACTTTCAAATATAAATTATTTTGGAACAATTTATTTTAAAAATAATTCTTCTAATATCCAATCCAAGCATGCTCTTTTTTAAGATTGCTAATATTTCACTTGTCACTGTTATGCAACCAAAATACCCTTTATAATGAACAGAAGAAATAGAAATTTGAATATATATATTCATTTTCATATTTAAAAGACAACTTGTTATTTTCTCTTTAACTAAACAATGCATTATTAAAGTTGAGTTTAACTCAATTTAATCTCAGTTCTAATTTTGCATCACCCACGTGCATCCACACCGAATATGAACAAAATATCCCTGATTATATATGGTTTGAGCAATCCTATCGTCTTGACCTACAAAGGTTAAGTCAAAGTCCCTCAATTATAAATTTGATTCTTGTGAGCCAATCGGCTGATTATATCATAGATAATGCAACAGCTTTCTCGTGATCTAGCTTTATAGGGGGTCCATTTCTTTAATAGCAGCAATAAAGATCCAGGAAAAAAAAACAACAGAAAATTCATTATCACCACAAAAAAAATGTCTTTCTCAATATTAAACCGAAGCTACTCTAGAAAGTAGAAACATAACACTACTCTAGTGATAGTGCGACTATTTATTTTAATATTAATCTGAAACTCAAATTCGTTGAAACTATGAATACTCTAGGGGTTAAAAGCCCGGTATATGAAGAAAAAAAAAAAATTCAATATTGGTCACCAAGACAACTACACTAAGCACATCTCTATCAAAACGTAAATTGTAATCCATGTTTTTACGGCATCAAGAGTTAAGAAGGGGTCGCCTTTATCATTCTGAGAAGTTGATAGCGAGATACACCCGTGGCATCCCTTATAATTGATTTCCATATACCAGAACCTAGTAACTTACATTTCTTGGTTTTGCTTTGGAGATGTTGAACAACTCTTGACTTAGAGCAGCTCTTGAAGTGGAAGAGGAATGGCAGGCCTCCAAGTTGTGCCATTTGGACTGTCCATAAGAGTAATACCAAGTACAGCCAAATCCTTCCTGATTGCATCCGATTTAGCATACTCCTTTTGCATTCTAGCAGTAGCCCGTTCTTCAATTTTCTGCAAGACTTCTTCTTCCGTAAAGTTTGCACGTTTTAAAGCTTTTACCTTAAGCTGCTGCAAAACCTGTAGCATAAAACGGTTACAAACAAGAAATATTAAGCATTTAGCAGAAGAATATGAATTATGTTACACAGATTTAGAGAAACAAAATCTCAAACCTATTAACATTTCACACAATTAGATTTAACTCTAGATCTATGCAAGCTCACTGTAAAGATCCATATAAAACCCAACAACTATGCATGCAAGTTATGTTCTATATATATTACAGTACCATTAGGGATAATTTTGTGAAAGTCTATTGCTGTAGCAACTTCAGACTAGGTGGAAATATTATATTAATTTTTTTTATAGGCAGGAAGTACTATATTATTGATTGTTGGATTAATCTCGAGGATAAATCCAATGGTCAATAAATTCAGGGGGTACCAAAAAAGAATGCCACTAGGAACCTCCATTTAAACACTATCCCAGAATTGAATGGGAATCCAAGAATTTTTTTTAAAAAAAATGGGAGGATTCACTGAGCCAATCCTTAACTGATGAGCAGAAAAATGTAGAAAATAAATCATAAGTATTACACTGGAAGAAGCAGAAGTTAATCTATGTGAAACAAATATATATCCCATATAAAAGGATTGTTTAAATAGTTCAAAAAATAACAATTACACAACAGCAAATAAAAAGATAAAGGAAATAAATGTTCACTCCTTAATGGAATTTCTGTTGAGTACACATAAATTAGGGATTTGTACTCCCGATAAAATTGTTGGGTATGATATCATATCTCACATGCAAAAAAATTAGAAAACAGTGACAGAAAGCAATCACTTCAACGGATTCATACCTCAGAGTAACTTGCAGGCATAAGTCCTAAAACAGTAAGGACATCCCTGACGCTCTTCTCCAAAGCTGATAGTGATTCGATTCGAAATTGTTGTTTTTTCCCCTGAGAGGATTATGAAGATGCAAATGTTATAAACATTTATGTGAAATATACTTTATTTGTTTAAGTGTCAAGCATTCAAATTATATCATCCACAAGATAAAGTTTCAAAGATGCATTTCTAGCATTGAAACTCTGAAACAACATAATTAGAGACAGCATCTTTAGAGCTCCAAAACCATGAAGAGATCTGCGCAAAACCCTTTTGTTCAACCTTTGCTAAGATTAGGTTATTGGCATCATATAACACTTAGCAAGTAAACAACTTGAAATATAGATTTGCTTGAATCAAGATGGATTGTTAGATATAAGTATAACCAAAACCTGAAGTTCAATATATTGACATTAAACTAAAACCAAAATTGCACACTAAAAATATGATGAATTACTGTGAAAATATTCATTTCCAAACCTAGATCTCATTCAAAATCAATCTTAAAAATAACTTCTGATGCATATGAGAAAATATTGCACCTTACGAGCATGCAGCAAATCATTGATTGATTTTAATGGATCAGACATTCCAGCCAATACAACTGGAGTGTGAAGATCATCCGACATTGAGGTCAAAAAAACATCGTGGAACTTATCAATAATATCCAAAGTATCCGGTGGGGTGGAATCCTTCCTCTGATCATGCTGATTCAAAAAGCTTTCACATTCATGTAATGTCTGCAAACACATGAAACTTTCAAGATATGTCCACACAACATATACAATGATACAATAAAGAAGTAAGCCCAATTAAGAACATCCAGGAGACAAATGCATAAAAGATGAAGTGTGCAAACTGTATGGACAGGCAAGCACACACATCAAGGAGAAATAAGGTAATTTCTGAAGAAAGTAGTACCTCATATATATAAAAAACACGGTCTGAAGCACTTTCGAGCTGTATATTTGAGTAGTTAATAGGAGATCGATAATGTGCGCTCATCAAAAAATATCTCAAGGCCAGTGGATGGTAAACGTCTATAACCTAATAAAACAATGTTTATTGCATCAGAATGTAACCCTTGGAATGGTAACCATCAACAAATAGAAACTGTGGGTCCTTAATGTATTGACTTATAGTTTTTATTAGACTCAAACAGGGTAAGTTTAAACCATCAGGAATGTCTCACCTGACGTATTGTGAAAAAATTCCCCAAAGATTTTGACATTTTCACAGAGTCAATGGTGACAAAACCATTGTGCATCCATATACTTATATCACTTTTCTTACATGCAGCACAACTCTGAGCAATTTCATTCTCATGGTGAGGAAACACAAGGTCGATTCCTCCACCATGGATATCAAAAGAGTAACCAAGATAAGCTGCACTCATGGCACTGCATTCAATATGCCACCCAGGTCTTCCAGGACCCCAGGGACTCTCCCAAAATGGCTCCCCTGGCTTTGCAGACTGCAGAATAGCATCAAGAATCCACATTGAGTAAGTTCTGAACTAAATTAAGATTTCAAGAATATAATAATCATTGGTTTGTAATATATAATGAAATCAACATATTTAACAAATTTGTGTTATCATTATTCATACTGATATATTATACCTTCCAAAGAGCAAAATCAGCAGGATTTTTCTTTCTAGAATCAACTGCAACCCTCTCACCAGCTCGATTATCTTCTAGATCTCGACTAGATAGTTTCCCATATTCTGGAAATTTTTCTACATTAAAGTACACATCCCCATCAACAATGTAGGCATACCCATTATTAAGGATCTGTCAACAAGCATGTTAACCGATCAACAATGTATCGACATCTTACTTCTTAAGCAGATTAACAAAAGAGAGATTGATAATACGCATTTCATAATCATATACCAATAACTTGTCCAAGTAAGCTTCCTTAGAAATTGAAAATGAAAAAACAGTCTGAATTTTATCAACCTTTTTGCATCCATTTTAATGCCACAGTAAAATTGCCAGCAATGGTACCTTCTCAATCATATCAATGATTTGGGGCATGTGCTCTGAGACCTTTGGTTCCACAGAGGGAGACAGACAATTAAGAGTTACCATGTCTTGACAGAACTCTTCACAATAGCGCCAGCTCAAACTGATTGGATCTTCTCCTAACTCCTTTGCTCTAGCAATTATCTACATAATTTGAAAAGTGCAGGCTAAGATCCTGTAATAGTAATACCAATTAAAAAGCAGTGGGTACTTTGCATTTGTAACAAATGGGTATAATTAAAAAATTCTTAAGCCCTAGACTCTAAATGATAAAAAAGATACTATTTATAGGTAACAAGCAAATGGCCAAGAGCCAAGAAAATGTTCCTATCTGGATAAACTTCTCTGTAAGCACTTATAGGAGAAGAAAATAAAAAAGGTAAAATGAATTGAGACTCTCCATAAGTTGAAGTCAGCATACTTAACTTTTATAGAAGCCCTCTCGTCATCCAACTTCTCCAAAAGCTAAGATGATTGTACAAAAATACAATTTGCTTTATCTTATTATTTTCTTTTCCTATAAGTGCTTACAGAGAAGTTTATCCAAACAGAACCCTAGTTCAAACCCATCAAAGATTCCTCACCTTATTACCATCCTCTACTCAGTGTAAAGTTACAACAAGAAGTACCAACTACCAAGTTCCAAAAATATAACTTTGAAGATTTTTATTTCTTCTTTAGCTGTCAAGCTATTAATATTTTCAACAAGACAAAAGCTTAACGCCTGAACCTAATGAAAGCATAGAAAGAAGTTATTGAAACAGGAGCCAAGTAATAAGGTGAAGTATGCATTACAAAATAACGAAGGAAAACACCTCAACGACGCCCATTAGTATATTTAAGATTACAAAGAACCGTTAACAGTGCTTATTAAAATTGAAAAGTACAAAGGGGCACAGAGTAAACACTAAATAGACAGTGACTGACCTTGTCATCTACGTCAGTGAAATTGCGAACATAACAGACTTCAAATCCCAAATGCTTAAAGTATCTGCCTAATTGCCAAACCGAGCAGAAAAGGAAAACCAATGAGGAAAAGGAGGGTATGGTCGAATTGAATGAAATGTGTGTGAAGAGAATAGAGAAACCTGTAAAGAAGGTCGAAATTGACGTATACGCGAGCGTGTCCAATATGGCTAAGATCATAAGCGGTGACGCCGCACACGTACATTCCCACTTTGGATTCCACTTTGGGTTTGAAGAGTTCCTTCGTCCTACTCATGGTGTTGTGCAGCCACACCTCCGGCAAGGTGGGACACTCGGCGTCGGATTTGCCGCAACCCTTCTCCGCCGTCAACGGCGGGGACGAGGTGGCGCAAAAAGAAAAGTTTTTGCTCCTGAAGATGGCGGCGTGGAGTCTGGGTGGAGCGGAGTGAGGGAAAAGCATAGAGAAAAAGGGTCTGTAGCACTTGAGAAGAGACACCGTACCCATTTTTGCACCGGACCAGCTCATCCCAAATTCACAGCCAAATAACGTTATCGTTTATTTATTAGCGTACACCACTGCCAGACACTTCAGAGGAGCTTCTTCCTTCTTTTTTCTTGGGTACATGGATATTTTTAGAATCTTAAAAATTTAAAAATAAAATTCTTTTCAAAAACTAAAGATAAACTATCAAACCAAAAGTTATTTATTTGTGTCAAATATAGTAAAATTTGTTTCTCTATTCAATTTTTATTATCATTAAAATTTGTTATGCATAAGTTAAAAGTCAATTTCAATAAAAATATGTCCTAATAAAGTTTGTTGAATTTTTATTGAATCAATTTTATTAGCTATTTAACAAAAAAAAATATTAACTAATTTTTAAAATAATAACAAAATGTCTATAAATAACATATTGATTAAACATTTCAACAATATAATAAAAAAAAGTTTAATTATTCATTTGATCCCTATAATTTCATCATTTACACATTTTAGTCCTTATAATTTGAAAGTAATTTTTTTAGTCCCTATAATTTATATTTTAATTTTTTTTTAGTCCCTATAATTTGAAAGTGAACATTTTAGTCCTTATAATTTATATTTTAATTCTCTTTTAGTCATTATAGTTTAAAAGTGATATTTTTAATTCCTATATTTTATATTTTAATTCACTTTTAGTTTTTACCATCAAAATATGAGTAATATTATTAATTATAATTAACTACAAAAATATTAGCAAGTAATTTGTAACTAATTTATCATAAGATAATTTGTAATAAGAAATAGTTGATAATTTATAACTAATTTGTAGTTAATTATTTTTATATATTTTTTTATAGTAAGGATTAAAAAGTAATTAAAATATAAATTATATGAACTAAAAAGATCACTTTTAAATTATAAGGACTAAAAAAAATTAAAATACAAACTATAAAGACTAAAAAGACCACTTTTAAACTATAAGGACTAAAAGAAAATTAAAATATAAATGATAGGAAGTAAAAATATTACTTTCAAACTATAGAGACTAAAAGGTAGGAATCGTGAAATTATAGGGACCAAGTGAATAATTTAACTACAAGGGTTTGATGTTATTAAATGTGAAAATTTTTTATTCGAAAACGACACACTAAATGAAGATATATTGAATACTAAAGAAACAGAAAACAATCCAAAATAATTTACATTTTGATTTAATTTTTTTAACTTGCAGACTTGTTGACTCAGTGGTGAACTTGAGAATTTGTCGAATTTATTTAAAATTTATAGAGTCTACCCAGAGTATACTAAAAAAAAGAATTTACACACGACTTAACTCACAGAAAAGAAGTGAACTCGTAAACTCATGAAAGTTAATGAGTTAACTCAATATTTTGATAGTCATGGATAGAACCAAAGGCTATTTCAATTAAACGGCTATTTCAGGGTTTGGAAGTTTATAGCCCATCAATCTAAATTTCTAGAGTTTAGAAAAACATCACCTCAATTCCAAATTACTACAGTTCTGTTCCTCTCTTTGGTACCAAGTTCTGAAAATTGAACTCAGTAGGATTGTTTATCTATCAAATAATATAATAATAATAATAATAAACATAGATTGAAGAAGAAAACTAACTAGAGCAATGCAGCCAAAACAGATCATAAATCAATTCCTTTTTCAAGCAAAAGGACCAAAAGTGGAAATTAACAGTTTCTACAAGTAAACCAAAAAAAAATTATCCATCAGTGCATGGTTATCAACATTGACGAGTTCTGCCTACTCCCCACTGTTCAAATCAAACATATAAACCTCTCTATCAGAAATTTCAAATTTTTTATAATCCACAACATAAATAATCAAAAGATTTCCATCGGCATCAATTTGTCACAAGAAAATTCTCCAATCATCGTATGCCATATTTTTTCAGCTCCTGCTTGGGGTAACCAACTTGCTCAATGGTTTTCCTTTACTAGTACACCTAGTTGCTTCTTGCAGCACCGGGTAACAGGCTTGCTAAAGATGGAACTCCTTGATTTCTCATTTCTTCTTGTGCACGCCTCATTTCTTCTGGATCTGTTTCCACGAAAATACAATGCCATCAGCACATTTTATGCAAAAGAGTAGCATAATATGCTGCTTTATAAGTCCATACAATATGAAACAACTATCATTCAGCAGATTGTCTATGAAACAAGCAAATCAAATGACGACATCAAGAGTAAAGTTGAACAATATTTTCATCATTTTTCCTAGTTTATGAGTTTTCATCAACTGGGAGTTAA
Organism: Glycine max; assembly: GCF_000004515.6. Classification (NCBI taxonomy): domain Eukaryota; kingdom Viridiplantae; phylum Streptophyta; class Magnoliopsida; order Fabales; family Fabaceae; genus Glycine; species Glycine max. Next base: position 5,398,813 of record NC_016091.4, read on the forward strand.
TGATAGGTTAACAAGTTTTTCTTCATAAACTCATCAAGTTTGATAACCATGCATGAAAAAATTAGTAGAAACCCAAAAAGAGTGTTATTGGATAACATAACACACAAGAATCAATTCTACCTCACAAAATCATGGTGATACCATGAAAAAGTAAAAGCAACTATTTGTTGCGTTACCTTCACCGTGAAAAATTAATTGATAATTTCTCACCATGAAATTCATCCAAAAATGCTAAAGATGCATAATTCATGGCTGATTTTTTTAACATGTATAATGTATTCACATAAAATAGCAAAGTTCATGAAGGATTGCAAAGTATTCAATTATGACCCAAATCACTCAATAATAAGAAAACATTAGGCGAGAAAAGTTTTCTTTGAGAATGGAGAGACAGAGAAACTGAGAAACTGAGAAAGCACAGCCATATTTATATAGACATGCAAAAAAGATAGACCCAGAAAATGAGAAAAGTTTGCAGATGAATTTTAGAAAGCATACCCATGTTCTCCATTAATTTGGGCATGAGGAAGACAACAATCAGCATAAATCCCATCATCAGACCCATTGGACTTTTCACAATGGACATAATAGAGAATGGCTCCCTAACCTGTAGCAAAACAAGATAACACCATGTGGACATTCGGACAATAATTTGAAGGAAAGGGAGGGGAACAAGGGAACACAAACAGGAACTTTGTAAGTCTAAACCAACCTCAAAATATTGTTCATCCTTCAATGGCTCCAAGACAAACTCACTTAGCCCCCTCCTATTTTCTGTCAGGGCTGCCTGAATTTTGCCATGGTGTCTGGCACTTACATCAACTCGTACCTTTTTTTCATAATGAACACAACAACTTAATAAATGAGCATGCATAGAAAACAAAAATATATTAGGGGAAAAGACTTGAGATGTAATTTTAAGGTTGAGTATCCACCGGAGAAAAGAAATAGCCTATGGCAGCCACTTCAATTAGATGTGTCCCTGCAGGAACATTGTGGCTTAAAGCATACACGTTAAGGAATTAGATCATCTCTTAACAATGATTTGCCAGCATTAACTACAACTTCTTAAAATCAAGAACAAGAAGATGAGGAGAGATACAATTAAATAGGGCTTAATATCCCCAAAACAGTCATCATGCAAATAAAACAGAAGTAGAATTGTAGAAATTAAGTTGCACATGAAAGGATACAATGAGAAATATCCATCAGGCCTCAGAAAAGTAACTCTTTGACCACCATTGAGTATGACTTTGACATTTGAAATTTTTCCAGGAAGAATATAATCTTTTGTTCCCACACCTGCCAAAAGGATTTACCAATACCATTATACAATCAAATTTATAGGCTATGCTGCTATAGCGAACCCGTGTGCAGTCAGAGAACAGATATGCACCAAACAGTATGCATCAAGGATAATAAACAATTAAATTTTGCCATTTCAACCTTCAGGTAACCAAACCATTGACTTTCCTAAAACCTTGCTAAATTTGACTTCACTAAACACCATGAGACATACCTTTTCAATGACCACAGACAGTAACAGGTTCAGAATTCTATCTTCCTATTAAAACTGTTTGAATATAGTCCATCAAAGCAACTGATGAAAGCAACCAACAAGCTTTTTAACCCATCCACATTATTAATTCAGATGAAATTTTTAAGCTCTTGCCGCATTAAATTTCACATCCTAAAAATGACAAGATTTGTTGTCAAGTAAAATGAGGTGTGTTTGTCTTTACAAGATTTTTTTAAAAGAAAAAGAAAAGAAAAGATCATGCTGTGCAAGGAAAAAAAATGTTGGAGATGACAGAAGAAAAAATATAACCAGAAAAAGATTTCAAACCAGATAAATTTCGATTAGCACACACAATTCTGGTAAATTCATAAGAACAAGTCACAACTACTATCCAAAAATTAATTTTGATGACCCGGCACAACCTACATTGTCCTATCGTGTATTAGCCTTAGACATCACAACAAGCACACGCTTCATTTACAGATCGAAGTTCAATAGTTTTTATTCATCTAAAATTGAACGAACTACACATTAAACTATTATCGGGATTTGAATTAATAAAAAGAAATTGAAGTAAAACTAAGAACTTACTGGGGATCTTCACTCGACCATAAATGGTGTAACCTTCGGTAGACCTGGAGATTACATTCGTTAAAACTAAGGTCAATAGAAAACAGAAAGCATAGTGAAACTAGGGTTTACGGAATAGCGAATTGATACCCGGTGGCGGGGGATTGAGCGAATGACAAGGGTAGAAGTGAGAAGCACAATTGAATGAAAAGAAGAAGAAAGACTGATCTGGTTGAAGCCATAGCAGAAATTCAGAGGTGATTTAAACCTGTTTTCTCAGCTACACCAAAACACTGTTTTTCTTTTTTCTATTTCAACAGTTATCGTTGCATTTTAACCCGCACCAAAACACTCCCTTGCGATCCCTCACTAGTAGTTTTTTTGGTGATTAAATTGTTCACTAGTTAATCCTTTTATACTTTCACTTTGTAATAAAAATATATGATATTAATCAAATTTATTGAAAAATTAGGATTTCACCCCGTGAAAGATTATGATCCATTCCCCCTTTTTTTTTAAGAAAAGAAATCTCTGTTTTTTATTTTAGTGTATAAAGATATGCAAAGTTTAATATCAACTCATTTGATTGGTTTCTTTTAAGACTTTAATAGTTTTATATTATTCATATTCATATCCATATAAAAAGTTTTTACCTTATTAATTAATCAAAAATTATTTTTGGTATCATTCCAATTTTATGGGATGTCTCTTTTTCTTTTGGTACATTATCTATCGTATGTCTATGAAATAAAAGAAATATTTTTTGTTACAATAGTAAGAATAAATTATAATTTTATTTCTTCTATAATTTTCAACTAGTGATTTTATAGTTTATTTATTTTTAAAACAAAATATTTTGTTTTCTTATTTTTTTAGAATAAGCAATTTTGTTCATTTGGTTGATTGATCATTATTTGATTTTAATGTGACATATTAGGACTCATTTTATGTCTATATAGGTCATTAATATGATAGTTACATGACAAGGAGTTAAATAAACTGAATAAAATAAAATAAAAATTAGTAGGAGAAAAAGTTATGATCTTTTGTTTCAAGACAAAATAATAAATTCTTAGAATACTTGCTTTGTTTAGTTGATATTATAAACATTATTTTTACAAATATAATCAGTCAAGAGTTATTAATTTTTTCTAGTTATAAAAATTTATAAATTAAAAAAATATTTAAAATATATTTTAATTTTAATTTTACATGTATTTATATTTATTATAAAATTTATTTTAATATAAATTAATAAAAAAATGTTTTTATTTATTATAATTTATTTGTCCTTAAAATTCATTAGTCAATTTTTTTTAACTAACTATCTTATGTAATTTATGCAAATAACGTAAATTTAAAACAATATTTAAATGATCTAAAAAATTAAAATTTAATACTTTTTATAATTAAAAAATTATATTATTTATATACACAAATAAATGTACATAATTTTTATAAATTACATAAAATAATTTATATAAATAATTTACATATTAATTTATGTGATTTTCTCGATTTATATAATTGATATTAAAAAAATTATTTACTAAATAATTTTCTCTAGTTAAAAGGAAAATATTAACGTGTAGGTTTTCTAAAATATTAAATATTAATTTTTTTTTAATTTATATTATTAAAATAAAATAATTTACATATGTATAATTTACATATTAATTGATGCAATTATATTGATTTGTATAATTAGAGTAAAAGTAATTTTATATTAAAATAAATTTAAAAAATAATTTCTGTAAATAATTTATGAAATTTAATTATAAATTGGTAAGATAAAAATATGTAAACTATTTTAAATAAAAAATATAAAATAAAATTAGAATATTTATATATTAAATATTTTTTAATGTATAAATATTTATAATTCAAAAAAATTAATAACTCATAACTAATGAAACATATAAATTAGTACTTATAAGATTAACTACAAAAAGTGTCTTAATGATTTTTTTTTAAAAAAAAAAGAGATCATTATCAAGATCCTTTTTATTTTTCACCCTTATCGTTTATAGTGGTTCTATCCGAATATGATTATTTCTAGTAAAAAATACATGTAGTCTAAATAAAAAAAAATGATAATAAGATTTAAATTTAAGATTTTATACAAAACTATCTATTTTTTATACATAGTGAATTATTGTTTAAATCCTATGATGATAATGCATACATGAAATAAATGTAAATTTAGTACTTTTTAATATATATTTTTTTGTTTTTAATACTTTTCAATATTGTATAGGCCAATAAATATCTAAGAACATTTTTAATACAATAATTCAATTTGGGTTGTTACCTCCCCTATAGTAAACTCTTTTCTGCTATTTGTACAGGAAAAAAAAAAAAACCCTCTTCATTGCTATATATAATTTAATAACACTTATTATGTTCGCCAGATTTGTAATTTTACACGATCCACTTCAAAATAATATTAGTTTTACACCGGTCTTTATTTTATTTTGTTATGATAAATGTAAGTTATATACAATATTTTTAATATAAAATTCACAAATTATATATACTAATTTATACAATTCAACCAGAAATGCATTGACCTAATATCAATCTAATTCTGATAACACTGCTTTCAAGAAGCAACTTAATTACATTTTAAAAACTAATTTAATGACAAACATGTGAGATTAAAGAACTAAAATTATATATTTATATATCTTTAAAAGATCGAAAGAAATATTCATTCTTTAACCAAATTTTTAAGCAGGTTATGTTTACATTAATATATGCACCACAAATGGCAGGAACTCATTGCATGAGAAATGAGGTACATCGTAGCATATCTAAAATAAAGAAAAGAAAAGAATCTTGAATTATATGAGAAAAAAATATTGCATACACAAATGTAAAAAAATCTTCTTTACATCCATCTGATCCATGGCTAATAGCTCAAAACCTATAATGAATACAACATAAAGCTCACTCTAGAATCATATACACACAAAAAAAATATAGCACCCAATCAGCGCATTGATTTAGGATATACATTGTCTCATGGTACAGCACCGAACAATGGACGGATGATGGACCGAACAAAGAATCAATTGTGGAAAAAATTAATATAGAAAACAATATGCTACAATCTCAACATCTTCGTCAACCGATCTGATAGATTAGCAATTACAAACCCTGCAAATACCTGCAGATCAATTCCAACATTAATATGTGAACATTGTTGAAAATGATTCGTCTCCATCAGTCAATAGTTAGTACATCGGTGGACAAAATTTCCCAGTTCTTCATGTTTAATTTATAGCAGAATGACACAAGAATTGGCATGCATAAGGTCAAACAAAATAATAATGATCACTCTTTTATGTTGATCTCGCCTTTTCAGTTTTCAAACCCCCTCCCGCCCCAACCATTCATGGGTTTTCAGTTTTGATTAATTTTGGAAGAAAAATGCCTTTTTTTATTTAAAAAAAAAAAAACCTCTTTCAATAACATTGCAAATTACAAGTTAATCCATAACAATGGGTTTGAGTCAATGATTGGAAAATTGCCTTTTTCTTTAACTTGACTTGCAGAGAAATTGAGAAACTATGATCCATGCAATAAATCCAAATTACTCATGGAAAAACCATGGTTAGGATGCAAGATTCCACTAAACATGGTGAGCCAAGTCTCTGGCAGATATAAGTTATCAGCAAAGCTGCTGTATATACTCTGCACCATTGATGAAATCCAAGGAAACCCCCATTTTCATCCCTAACTTGGTCCTTAATCTTGGCTTGTGTCTCATCATAAGCTAAAGAGACAAATTAAGTCCTTTGATCTCATTTTTGTTAGTCACATTAGTTCCTAATGAGGGTCTTATGTTTAGGGACTTGTATCAAACAAAAGCACACATGGAGGACAAAATTGACGGACAAAAGCATAGGTCGAGGACTTGTATTTATGTTTCTGTAGTGTAAGGATTAATATGGCAATGCATGCCAAGATTGGAGATGAAAATGGGGGTTTATTTGATGAAATCCACTTTCTTAAGTTACTTGACAAACAAATTAAAAACACAAGGATGATATTTTAACAATATATTATCCACAACAATTTCTAAAGGACAGGACCAAGAACAGGCAATCCCCCAAAAACATGCCCCCAAACAACTCATAAGCATGGACATGCCCAAACAAACAAGCAGGAAAACAAGACAGAAATTATTTGAACAGATATTGAACTGCAAGGACGATCATAACACCAAGAGGCAAATATGACCCTTTTTTATGCATATATATTTAATTTTTTTTCATTTGGCCAAGTAGAAACAAGAACCTCCCGCAGGTAGTCAGGTACCAACTGAAAAAAAAAGTCAAGTAGCTGATATCTTTAATTCTTTAGAGATAAAAGTACCTGAACTGAGCCAAGAATGTATACTGCTGAATAATGCCGACCATGAATTACCATGTCAGCCACCATAGCGAGAGGAATGGTGAGTGACATACCCAAAGTGGCCACAAGAGGAGTAGTCCATACAACACAAAGTGCCCTGGATAGATGAAACAAAATATCAGATAAGATTTTGAGTAATTGCAATTGTTTTAATTAATAAGGCTTTTCATGTACCAGAAGTAGTCTGAAAGTACGCTTCCAATAAATCCATTTGCAAGAACCACTTCGTCCACTTTAGCAGAGTGGGGAATGGTAAATTTGGGTTCAATTCCTAAGGCCATCAATGGCCAGACTGAGGGAAGTATAAAAGAGAATTAGCAATCTGTTCAGTGTAGCAATGTATAAATTTTACATGCTTGACTTATAAATGAGCACAAAAAAGTAGTGTGCTCATAAAACCTCATTTATTTGGCATTGATGAGTGACTACAGAAGCATGAAAAAGCTAAGACTTACTGAGCCACCACAATGCTACAAGTGTAAACAATCCAATATACCCAAACAGCTTTTGCACATCAACCCTTTCTCCTTCTTCACCAGAAAACTTCTTAAGAAGAACTGCAGTAGTAATGAGTTGAAGAAGTGGTCATGATCTATCTAAATTATCTGATAAAAACAGAATAGACAGGACATTGCTTAACCTGTAAATAGACCGTATGACATAGCTGAGAGAATTCCAAAAAGATCTCCAACTAAAGAGTGCTTTCCACTGCTGAACACAAATATCAACTGTCAATGTCCCAAAAAAAGCAAGAACAAGCTGGTAATGATATATTTATTTACAAGACATCAATCTCAGTTATAAAAACAGTCCTGATGACATCCTATCCTATAGTATCCTAGGATAATGTAAATATCATGAAAGACAAGAACATGACTCCCTAAGGCTCTGCAATATGATTTAAGTAATTATCTTTAGTGTTGTACCACTGAACATACACAGAAAGAGATAGATTTTGAAGAAATGCAAAGTAGGACAAAGAAGGACCAATTGAAATTATATTTTGCACCTCAATGATTTTCTTGTCATTTTTACATGAATTATTTATGAGAATTTTGTTTACTTACTCAATGTAACTTTCAGGTAATTATTAATAAATGATAGAATCAAAATTGAAGATATGAGTCATGATTTATTGTTTTGTACTATAATGTTTTCTCTTGTGTTCTATTTGTAGTGGCAACCAATAATATTATATAAGCCATTGAAAAAAATCATGCAACTAGCAGCAGTGATTAGTGCAGAGAGTTCAGGCTGACTTAGTAATATACAATTAACTCACAGGATTTTGAGTCCATCCATCGTATGATATCTTTTCATCTTTGAAATTGGAATCAGAATTTAGTTATACACCCATGTTAGGTACAACTGGACTGCTCTTTCCAACCCTATGGGATGACACTGACAGAGGAAAGAAATTCTCATTGGCTGTGTATGGGACAAGAAATTTTCAGCTACAGCCAAGGTTCTCCTCTCCTATTAATTCCAATTTAAGGATTTGGCCCCTCCTCTACATCATAACGACAGGGGAAAAACGAGGGCTGCACGTGGAATTTATGCAAAGATAAAGATATGAGGAAGTTTAAACACTTCAAGAATGTTCAGCCAAAATACTGTGAAAGCTTCATCAACATTCAACAATGATTTATTTAAGCTTTATTTTTTTAGGAGGAGGGCAGGGCAGGGGGCTCAACATATACCAGTTCTTCAACTATATACTAGTCAACAAAAATGACAATTTTAATTTTATGCAATCCAGAGCAATTTTTTTCTCTTTTCATTATCTTTTATTGTATGAAAGAGAAGAGGATTTGCAGAGCCAAAATTTTAAAGTAGGATGAATGTGGACTAGCTCCTTCTACATTACACATTAATTTAACTAACTGACCACTAATCGTTAAAACTTGAAAATGTGATAAATGTGATTTGACCATCAAAGGCCAAGTAAAAGCTTACGCATCACTTAATTGTGATTCATCTGCAGCCCAAGTTTTCCCCAGCGTTGTCATGACAACCCCTGCCATGCTGACTAAGACAGCAACTACTTTTGCTACATTTAAAGAGTCTTGACCCATAAATGCACCAATGAAAAGAGTGAAAAGTCCTGAAGTTGATGATAACACTGTTGTACTTGCAACACTTGTTCGTGCAAGGGCAGCGTTTGATAGATACTGAAAGCAACGGAAGAAAATTAATAAAGAACCACTTCTGAAAGCAAAATCAAAATAAATGATGTGTATAACAACTTGAAGAAAAAATATTAATTTTGCAACAGTTAAAAGCATTCAATTTGTAAGAAAAAGAAACCAGCTACCATGACAGTTATTGTGGAAGGAGACATCTATCTATGAGTTTAACTGATAAAATCTAATATAATTTCAAACCTTGTCAACTCATAGACTCATGGCAACTTTTTAGGACAGATAATCAAGCTTCTTCTTTTTTCTTGAAGGACAAAAGAAAATAACAACATATATTACTCTGCAGTTACCTCTGTTATAAACCAGATAGGTGCAATGTAAAATCCATAAGCAGCAACTTCCTTCCCAGTAAGTTGTCTCTCCACCTTCAGCACAGTATTATCATTATATTTAGCTACTAATGGCTTTACTTCTGCAAGTGTTGAAAGGTCTAAATCACTATCTTTCCGATTCACACTCCCCAGTTCCAGTTCAAAGTTTTTATGCACTCCATTGCTTTTGAGAGGAGAGCTAATCCTGACAGAAAACTCATCCACGCATTCTGCATTTTTACCACTTTTAGAGGAGCGGGATTTAAGTAAGTTACAGAACCAGTCCTTGATGAATGCTATTGGGAGGTAAACTACCATAAGAGAAGCTCCAAGATATGTTACTGCAAATGGCTGCTTATAATCGGTAAAAATATCCTGTTGAGAAAAAAATTGTTCAGAAAATCATTCAGAGGTATAAAACTTGGATGCTGACATTGTTGCATGATAATGTAAAAATATTAAATAGATACTATTACTAAGATACCCCTCAAGCAGGATTCAAACAACAAGGGTGTTTGAAGTATGAAGAAAATAAGATCTCCCCATGTGCAGATAATGAAATATGAATCATAGATTTTTGTTAGAAATAATTTAAGTCCCACGTCGGCTAAAAATAATCTCACATTAAAATATATAAGTGAGGGACAACCCTCACACTTTGGGCTAACTATTGGTGTATGATTACCTGATTGAATTATGAACTTTGAACATAAAGTCAGATCAAGTCAAACATTAACTTGATTGTGAGATAGGACTAGGAATAATTATTTGGCCACATTCAACTAGGAATCGCATAAGAATATAAATGTGTTACGTACCTGGGTAACTTCGGCGGAGGTGACCCAAATAATAACGACAGTGACTATGAGGAACAAACCAGCGTTGTATCTCCACCCCATCCCACAAACAAGAGAAACTACCAGATCCGTACACTTCAACACCAATTTTCCAACCAGATCTTATTCTAGCGATAGAATAAAGAAGACACACAACACAACACAACAGAGGTTGGGTGTGGTGGGTGGTGGATTCCTGTAACCGCAGAAAAAGCCAAAGCAATCCTCAGAGGGAAACGTTAAAATTAAGTTCCTTTCTTATTTGTTTCTTAATACCTTAATTAAATTTTCTTCACCTGTTACTTGATACCCCCATTCCAACACGGTACTAGTATTAATTTTTGTTGTTGTTGAATAGTATTAAATTATTAATAGTACTACCTTCTTCCCAATTCCAAAAATTAACAACAAAAACTTCTTCCTTTTTTTTTTCCTAAAATGATGTATCTTTGTAAGTAGGAAATCCTGTTCGACCTGAAAGGATTATGGTTAAGGTAAAAAATTTCCTTCAACAATTTAATATATACTCGGGACTCAGAATTTAAAATTTTTAGTTAAGTTGTTAAGTTGGAACAAAAACTTCATCATATGTTTAAGATATACTAGTATATTAATTTACACAAAATTACACCTAAATTGTACTTACATCTCAATATAATTATTGTGTAATATAAAATAATTATCATTTTAAATTTTTAATATAATATAATTTTTTTTCATTTATATCTCTTATAATATTAATAATTAACAATAAAATTTATAAATAAATTAACTATAATATAATTTAATTTTGTAAACTTATTAATTTTTTCATTTATTTATTATTTTATTTTGTATAAATTATTTAACTTTTGACAATTATTATTTTGAAACAGAGAAAGTAATTAAAAAAAAAAAAAAAACTATCCTAGCTGTGTCGGTTACTTGGAAGTTGCATTGATAGTGGCTGGCCAATGACAGGTGAAAATGAGATGCCATTCAATCGATTATGAACATGAAAGCTTGGCTTGCGACGGAAACAGCAACAATTTTTAAGTTTTCTTTTTTATATATAATTAGGAGAAAATAGGGGTTCCGTGTCTGTTATTTATTTTTATTTTTTTAAAATAAAAAGAAAAAATAATAGAAGTCAGTAGATGGTATGTAAAAATAATTATAAAAATAAAATAATAACTTATGAATAAGAAACATAAAAATATGTACACCACGTACAATATATTATTCTCTTTATATATATAGTTATGGATAAACTAAAAATACTTATACAGAAAAATAAAAAAAATTAAAGCAATAAGAATTAATTTATAAACTTCTTGTTTCAACTTTTCTTTTGTCTAACTTGGATATAAGCACGTAAAGTTAATAAACTTAACATTTTCACATTAGAAAGAGACTTAATAATAAAAATTATCAATTAAAAACTCCCATGTATTAGAACTTATAAGTCATTTATTTTATATTTATGTAAAACTAATTATGATAAAATTATTTTTAAATTATTAAACTGAATAAAATGTATATTTAAATTATCTAAATCGTAAGTATATATTAAAACCTTTTTTATGTGCAGAAATAATTTTCTAACACAAAAAGCATCAAGACTTAAAAATTAATCCTGATTACATCTTATTAAATTTTTATATCTTTTAGGAGGAGTTTGTCATTTTTCTTATTGCCGACATCATGTACGATTGAAATTACCACCGTAGGCGATGGTGTTCAAATCAAAATTAGTCTAAAATAAAAAAATAAAAAATTGAACCAAACTTATATTTTTTATATTTTCTTTAATTGATTTTTGGGTAAATCGAACAGCTTGATTTAATTTGCGGTTGATATTTAGAAAATCGACCTAAATGGTAAATATTTATTTATATTATAATACTTTTAATTGGTTTTGTGATTGTTTCTTGTGACATGAGCATCATGTTTTGAAAAACAAATAACTAAATCTATGAATTTCTGTGTGGGAAAAATAAAGATTATGGTAGTTAAGTGAGCATAAAATAAAAATTTAATTCAAAAAGAAAGTTGCAACATATTTTAATATCTAAAAATGCATTGTAGCTTGATCATACTATACTTAGCACTTCTCTAAATGTTGCTCAATTAGTGTACTGCGATTTGCTATAATTGTTAAATGAAAATAACAACGTTTAGGGTTAAGATGAGTCATCAAAGTTATTTTCATTTATTATTTGCTGAAATCGCAGCACACTAATGAAATTAGTTTATTTTTAATGAAAATAACAACGTAGAAAAATTATATTATTGTTTGATTCAGATATGCAGGGCCAGGAAGAATTTTCAATGGTTAATTCTTAAATACTTGTATAAATGGAAATGCTTCCTGTTTATTCATGTTTGATATATGCGTTCTTTATGAAGTTACTAAAATATAAAAAATTATATTAAGATAAAATTTAAATAAGAAAAACTCAAAAACTAATT